>NC_134489.1:10401862-10404358 GCF_040206685.1 Ascaphus truei
GAAGGGGGGGTGGAGAGGTGAAGGGGGGGGGGGTGGAGAGGTGAAGGGGGGTGGAGAGGTGAAGGGGGGGGGGGTGGAGAGGTGAAGGGGGGGAGGTGAAGGGGGGGGGGGAGGTGAAGGGGGGGGAGGTGAAGGGGGGGGAGGTGAAGGGGGGGTGGAGAGGTGAAGGGGGGGGGGGGGGGAGAGGTGAAGGGGGGGTGGAGAGGTGAAGGGGGGGGGGGTGGAGAGGTGAAGGGGGGTGGTGGAGAGGTGAAGGGGGGGGGGGTGGAGAGGTGAAGGGGGGGGGGTGGAGAGGTGAAGGGGGGGGGTGGAGAGTGGTGGGGGGGGGGGGTGGAGAGGTGAAGGGGGGGGTGGAGAGGTGAAGGGGGGGGGTGGAGAGGTGAAGGAGGGGGGTGGAGAGGTGAAGGGGGGGGTGGAGAGGTGAAGGGGGGGGGTGGAGAGGTGAAGGGGGGGGTGGAGAGGTGAAGGGGGGGGGGTGGAGAGGTGAAGGGGGGGGTGGAGAGGTGAAGGGGGGGGTGGAGAGGTGAAGGGGGGGGGGTGGAGAGGTGAAGGGGGGGGGGGTGGAGAGGTGAAGGGGGGGGGGGTGGAGAGGTGAAGGGGGGGTGGAGTGGTGAAGGGGGGGGTGGAGAGGTGAAGGGGGGGTGGAGAGGTGAAGGGGGAAGGGTTGGGGGGAGGTGAAGGGGGGGTGGGGGGGAGGTGAAGGGGGGGAGATGTGGAGGGGAGGTGGAAGGGGGGGGGGGTGGAGGGAGGTGGAGGGGGGGGTGGAGGGGGGAAGGGGGGAGGAGGGGGGAAGAGGGGGGAAGGGGGGAGGAGGGGGGAAGTGGGGGGAGGGGGGAAGAGGGGGGATGGGGGGGTGGTGGTGGTGGGAGGTGAAGGGGGGGTGGAGGGAGGTGAAGGGGGGGGTGGAGGGGAGGTGGGTGGAGGAGTGGTGAGGGGGGTGGAGGAGAGTGAAGGGGGGGGTTGGGGGAGGTGAAGGGGGGGGTGTTGTGGGGAGGTGAAGGGGGGGGTTGGAGGGGAGGTGAAGGGGGGGGGGGGGGTGGAGGGGAGGTGAAGGGGGGGTGGAGGGGTGGTGAAGGGGGGGTGGAGAGGTGAAGGGGGGGGTGGAGAGGTGAAGGGGGGGTGGAGAGGTGAGGGGGGGGTGGGAGGTGAGGGGGGGGGGGGGGTGGTGAGGTGAAGGGGGGGGGGGGTGGGAGGTGAGGGGGGGGGGGTGGGAGGTGAGGGGGGGTGGAGAGGTGAAGGGGGGGGTGGAGAGGTGAAGGGGGGGGGGGGTGGAGAGGTGAAGGGGGGGGGTGGAGGGTGAGGGGGTGGGGTGAAGGGGGGGGGAGGTGAAGGGGGGGGGTGAAGGGGGGGGAGGTGAAGGGGGGGGGTGGTGAAGGAGGGGGGGTGAAGGGGGGGGTTGAGGGGGAGGGTGGGGGGGGAGGTGAAGGGGGGGGTGGGGGGGGAGGTGAGGGGGGGTGGGGGTGTGGAGGGGAGGTGAAGGGGGGGTGGTGGAGGGGAGGTTGGAGGGGGGGGGGTGGTGGGGGGAAGAGGGGGGGGGGGGGGGAGGAGGGGGGGGAAGGGGGGGGAGGGGGGAGGGGGGGGAGGGGGGAGAGGGGGGAGGGGGGGAGGGGGGGAGGGGGGGTGGTGGAGGGAGGTGAAGGGGGGGTGGAGGGGAGGTGAAGGGGGGGTGGAGGGAGGTGAAGGGGGGGTGGAGGGGAGGTGGGTGGAGGAGAGGTGAAGGGGGGTGGAGGAGAGGTGAAGGGGGGTGGAGGAGAGGTGAAGGGGGGGGGTTGAGGGAGGTGAAGGGGGGGGGGTTGAGGGGAGGTGAAGGGGGGGGGGGTGGGGGGGAAGAGGGGGGAAGGGGGGGAGGAGGGGGAAGAGGGGGAAGAGGGGGGAAGGGGGGAGGAGGGGGGAAGGGGGGAGGAGGGGGGAAGAGGGGGGAAGGGGGGGGTGGTGGAGGGGAGGTGAAGGGGGGGTGGAGGGGAGGTGAAGGGGGGTGGAGGGGAGGTGAAGGGGGTGGAGGGGAGGTGGGTGAGGAGAGGTGAGGGGGTGGAGGAGAGGTGAAGGGGGTGGAGGAGAGGTGAAGGGGGGGGGGGGTTGAGGGAGGTGAAGGGGGGGGGTTGGGGGAGGTGATGGGGGGGTTGAGGGGAGGTGAAGGGGGGGGGGTGGAGGGGAGGTGAAGGGGGGTGGGGGGGTGAGGGGGGGGGTGGAGGGGAGGTGGAGGGGGGGGGGGTGGAGGGGGAGGTGAAGCGGGGGTGGAGGGGGGGTGAAGGGGAGGTGGAGGGGGGGTGAAGGGGAGGTGGAGGGGGGGTGAAGGGGGAGGTGGAGGGGGGGGGTGAAGGGGAGGTGGAGGGGAGGTGGAGGGGGGGTGAAGGGGAGGTGATGGGGGGGTGAAGGGGAGGTGGAGGGGGGGTGAAGGGAGGTGGAGGTGGAAGGGAGGTGGAGGTGGAAGGGAGGTGAGGGGTGGGTGAGGGGAGGTGAAGGGGGGTGAGGGGAGGTGAAGGCCGCTCAGTCACC